>NC_057811.1:126560608-126578645 GCF_018294505.1 Triticum aestivum | reverse complement strand
TTGATCACCAGATATCTCCTATTCTCCTCTATACTGCTTGCATTAGAGTAGTGTAGCATGTTACTGCTTTCCGTTAATCCTATCCTGATCCATAGCCTGTCCTTGCTTCTACTGTTGTTACCTTTACCTGCAATCCTACATGCTTAGTATAGGATGCTAGTTTTCCATCAGTGGCCCTACATTCTTGTCCGTCTGCTGTGCTATACTATCGGGCCGTGATCTCCTGGGCGGTGATCACGGGTATATACTTATATACTCTACACATGACACATGTGGTAAATAAAGTCGGCTCAGCTCGTAGGAGTACCCGCAAGTGGATCTTTGTGGCGGAGCGACAGGGCAGGTTGAGACCGCCTAGGTGAGAGGTGGGCCTGGCCCTGGACGGCGTCCGCGGTTACTTCGACATAACACGCTTAACGAGTTCTTGGTATTTGATCTGAGTCTGGCCATTTGGTCTATACGCACTAACCATCTACGCGGGAGTAGTTATGGGTATCCCGGTGTCGTGGTATCAGCCGAAGCCTTCGTGACGTCAGCGACTGAGTGGCGCGCGCCGGATTGGATTGGAACGCCACTAGGCTAGGTCTGCTTCCGGCCGCGTACGCAATGTGCAGGTGTGCAATGGGCGATGGGCCCAGACCCCTGCGCGCATAGGGTTTAGACCGGCGTGCTGACCTCTCTGTTGTGCTTAGGTGGGGCTGCGACGTGTTGATCTTCCGAGGCCGGGCATGACCCAGAAAAGTGTGTCCGGCCAAATGGGATCGAGCGTGTTGGGTTATGTGGTGCACCCCTGCAGGGAAGTTTATCTATTCGAATAGTCTTGTCCCTCGGTAAAAGGACGACCCGGAGTTGTACCTTGACCTTATGACAACTAGAACCGGATACTGAATAAAATACACCCTTCCAAGTGCCAGATACAACCCGGTGATCGCTCTCTAACAGGGCGACGAGGAGGGGATCGCCGGGTAGGACTATTGCTATGCGATGCTACTTGGAGGACTTCAATCTACTCTCTTCTACATGCTGCAAGATGGAGATGGCCAGAAGCGTAGTCTTCGACAGGACTAGCTATCCCCCTTTTATTCTGGCATTCTGTAGTTCAGTCCACTGATATGGCCCTTTACACATATACCCATGCATATGTAGTGTAGTTCCTTGCTTGCGAGTACTTCGGATGAGTACTCACGGCTGCCTTTCTCCCTCTTTTTCCCCTTTCCTTTCTACCTGGTTGTCGCAACCAGATGTTGGAGTCCAGGAGCCAGAAGCCACCGTCGACGACGACTCCTACGACACTGGAGGTGCCTACTACTACGTGCAGCCCGCTGACGACGACCAGGAGTAGTTAGGAGGATCCAGGGCAGGAGGCCTTGCCTTTTCGATCGTTGCTACTTTTGTGCTAGCCTTCTTAAGGCAAACTTGTTTAACTTATGTCTGTACTCAGATATTGTTGCTTCCGCTGACTCGTCTGTGATCGAGCACTTGTCTTCGAGCCCTCGAGGCCCCTGGCTTGTATTATGATGCTTGTATGACTTATTTATGTTTTAGAGTTGTGTTGTGATATCTTCCCGTGAATCCCTGATCTTGATCGTACACATTTGCGTGCATGATTAGTGTACGGTTCAAATCGGGGGCGTCACAACCGAAGGGGTTACCGGAACCCCCCGGGGGTTAATGGGCCATAGTGGGCCTTAGTGGAGAAGAGGAGAGGCGGCCAGGGCAGGGCCGCGCGCCCCTCCCCCCTAGTCCGAATAGGACAAGGAGAGGGGGGCGGCGCCCCCCCCCTTCCTTCTTCTCCTCCACCTCTTTCCCCCTCTTCTCCTAATCCAACAAGGAAAAGGGAGGGAGTCCCACTCCAGGTGGGAGTAGGACTCCTCCTGGCGCGCCCCCTCCTGGTCGGCCGCACCTCCTCCCTTGCTCCTTTATATACGGCGGCAGGGGCACTCTAGAGACACAATAATTGATCGTTTGATCTTTTAGCCGTGTGCGGTGCCCCCCTCCACCATAGTCCACCTCCATAATACTGTAGCAGTGCTTACTCGAAGCCCTGCGCCGGTAGAACATCATCATCGTCACCACGCCGTCGTGCTGACGAAACTCTCCCTCAACACTCGGCTGGATCGGAGTTCGAGGGACGTCATCGGGCTGATCGTGTGCTGAACTTGGAGGTGCCGTGCGTTCGGTACTTGATCGGTCGGATCGTGAAGACGTACGACTACATCAACCGCGTTGTGCTAACGCTTCCGCTTTCGGTCTACGAGGGTACGTGGACAACACTCTCCCCTCTCGTTGCTATGCATCACCATGATCTTGCGTGTGCGTAGGAATTTTTTTGAAATTACTACGTTCCCCAACAGTGGCATCCGAGACAGGTTTTATGCGTAGATGTCATATGCACGAGTAGAACACAAGTGAGTTGTGGGCGATATAAGTCATACTGCTTACCAGCATGTCATACTTTGGTTCGGCGGTATTGTTGGATGAAGTGGCCCGGACCGACATTACGTGTACGCTTACGCGAGATTGGTTCTACCGACGTGCTTTGCACACAGGTGGCTGGCTGGTGTCAGTTTCTCCAACTTTAGTTGAACCGAGTGTGGCTACGCCCGGTCCTTGCGAAGGTTAAAACAGCACCAACTTGACAAACTATCGTTGTGGTTTTGATGCGTAGGTAAGAACGGTTCTTGCTAAGCCCATAGCAGCCACGTAAAATTTGCAACAACAAAGTAGAGGACGTCTAACTTGTTTTTGTAGGGCATGTTGTGATGTGATATGGTCAAGACATGATACTAAATTTTATTGTATGAGATGATCATGTTTTGTAACCGAGTTATCGGCAACTGGCAGGAGCCATATGGTTGTCGCTTTATTGCATGCAATGCAATCGCCCTGTAATGCTTTACTTTATCACTAAGCGGTAGCGATAGTCGTAGAAGCATAAGATTGGCGAGACGACAACGATGCTACGATGGAGATCAAGGTGTCGCGCCGGTGACAATGGTGATCATGACGGTGCTTCAGAGATGGAGATCACAAGCACAAGATGATGATGGCCATATCATACCACTTATATTGATTGCATGTGATGTTTATCTTTTATGCATCTTATCTTCCTTTGATTGACGGTGGCATTATAAGATGATATCTCACTAAATTTCAAGATAAAAGTGTTCTCCCTGAGTATGCACCGTTGCCAAAGTTCGTCGTGCCTAGACACCACGTGATGATCGGGTGTGAGAAGCTCTACGTCCATCTACAACGGGTGCAAGCCAGTTTTGCACACGCGGAATACTCAGGTTAAACTTGACGAGCCTAGCATATGCAGATATGGCCTCGAAACACTGAGACCGAAAGGTCGAGCGTGAATCATATAGTAGATATGATCAACATAGTGATGTTCACCATTGAAAGCTACTCCATTTCACGTGATGGTCGATTATGGTTTAGTTGATTTGGATCACGTGATCACTTAGAGGATTAGAGAGATGTCTATCTAAGTGGGAGTTCTTAAGTAATATGATTAACTGAACTTAATTTATCATGAACTTACTACCTGATAGTATCTTGCTTGTCTATGTTGATTGTAGATAGATGGCCCGTGTTGTTGTTCCGTTGAATTTTAATGCGTTCCTTGAGAAAGCAAAGTTGAAAGATGATGGTAGCAATTACACGGACTGGGTCCGTAACTTGAGGATTATCCTCTTTGCTGCACAGAAGAATTACGTCCTGGAAGCACCGCTAGGTGCCAAACCTGCTGCAGGAGCAACACCAGATGTTATGAACGTCTGGCAGAGCAAAGGTGATGACTACTCGATAGTTCAGTGTGCCATGCTTTACGGCCTAGAACCGGGACTTCAACGACGTTTTGAACGTCATGGAGCATATGAGATGTTCCAGGAGTTGAAGTTAATATTTCAAGCAAATGCCCGGATTGAGAGATATGAAGTCTCAAATAAGTTCTATAGCTGTAAGATGGAGGAGAATAGTTCTGTCAGTGAGCATATACTCAAAATGTCTGGGTATAACAATCACTTGATTCAACTGGGAGTTAATCTTTCGGATGATAGCGTCATTGACAGAATTCTTCAATCACTGCCACCAAGCTACAAGAGCTTCGTGATGAACTATAACATGCAAGGGATGGATAAGACGATTCCCGAGCTCTTCGCAATGCTAAAGGCTGCGGAGGTAGAAATCAGGAAGGAGCATCAAGTGTTGATGGTCAGTAAGACCACCAGTTTCAAGAAAAGGGCAAAGGGAAGAAGAAGGGGAACTTCAAGAAGAACAGCAAGCAAGTTGCTGCTCAAGAGAAGAAACCCAAGTCTGGACCTAAGCCTGAGACTGAGTGCTTCTACTGCTAGCTGACTGATAACTGGAAGCGGAACTGCCCCAAGTATTTGGCGGATAAGAAGGATGGCAAGGTGAACAAAGGTATATGTGATATACATGTTATTGATGTGTACCTTACTAGAGCTCGCAGTAGCACCTGGGTATTTGATACTGGTTCTGTTGCTAATATTTGCAACTCGAAACAGGGACTACGGATTAAGCGAACACTGGCCAAGGACGAGGTGACGATGCGCGTGGGAAACGGTTCCAAAGTCGATGTGATCACCGTCGGCACGCTACCTCTACATCTACCTTCGGGATTAGTATTAGACCTAAATAATTGTTATTTGGTGCCAGCGTTGAGCATGAACATTATATCTGGATCTTGTTTGATGCGAGATGGTTATTCATTTAAATCAGAGAATAATGGTTGTTCTATTTATATGAGTAATATATTTTATGGTCATGCACCCTTGAAGAGTGGTCTATTTTTGATGAATCTCGATAGTAGTAATACACATATTCATAATGTTGAAGCCAAAAGATGCAGAGTTGATAATGATAGTGCAACTTATTTGTGGCACTGTCGTTTAGGTCATATCGGTGTAAGCCGCATGAAGAAACTCCATACTAATGGACTTTTGGAACCACTTGATTATGAATCACTTGGTACTTGCGAACCGTGCCTCATGGGCAAGATGACTAAAACGCCGTTCTCCGGAACTATGGAGAGAGCAACAGATTTGTTGGAAATCATACATACAGATGTATGTGGTCCGATGAATGTTGAGGCTCGTGACGGATATCGTTATTTTCTCACCTTCACAGATGATTTAAGCAGATATGGGTATATCTACTTAATGAAACATAAGTCTGAAACATTTGAAAAGTTCAAAGAATTTCAGAGTGAAGTTGAAAATCATCGTAACAAGAAAATAAAGTTTCTACGATCTGATCGTGGAGGAGAATATTGAGTTACGAGTTTGGTCTACATTTGAAACAATGCGGAATAGTTTCGCAACTCACGCCACCCGGAACACCACAGCGTAATGGTGTGTCCGAACGTCGTAATCATAGTTTACTAGATATGGTGCGATCTATGATGTCTCTTACTGATTTACCGCTATCGTTTTGGGGTTATGCTTTAGAGATGGCTGCATTCACGTTAAATAGGGCACCATCGAAATCCGTTGAGACGACGCCTTATGAACTGTGGTTTGGCAAGAAACCAAAGTTGTCGTTTCTTAAAGTTTGGGGCTGCGATGCTTATGTGAAAAAGCTTCAACCTGATAAGCTCGAACCCAAATCGGAGAAATGTGTCTTCATAGGATACCCAAAGGAGACTGTTGGGTACGCCTTCTATCACAGATCTGAAGGCAAGACATTCGTTGCTAACAGTGGATCCTTTCTAGAGAAGGAGTTTCTCTCGAAAGAAGTGAGTGGGAGGAAAGTAGAACTTGATGAGGTAACTGTACCTGCTCCCTTATTGGAAAGTAGTTCATCACAGAAACCGGTTCCTGTGACGCCTACACCAATTAGTGAGGAAGTTAATGATGATGATCATGGAACTTCAGATCAAGTTGTTACTGAACCTCATAGGTCAACCAGAGTAAGATCCGCACCAGAGTGGTATGGTAATCCTGTTCTGGAGGTTATGTTACTAGACCATGACGAACCTACGAACTATGAAGAAGCGATGGTGAGCCCAGATTCCGCAAAGTGGCTTGAGGCCATGAAATCTGAGATGGGATCCATGTATGAGAACAAAGTGTGGACTTTGGTTGACTTGCCCGATGATCGGCAAGCCATTGAAAATAAATGGATCTTCAAGAAGAAGACTGGCGCTGACGGTAATGTTACTGTCTATAAAGCTTGACTTGTTGCAAAAGGTTTTCGACAAGTTCAAGGGATTGACTACGATGAGACCTTCTCACCCGTAGCGATGTTTAAGTCTGTCCGAATCATGTTAGCAATTGCCGCATTTTATGATTGTGAAATTTGGCAAACGGATGTCAAAACTGCATTCCTGAATGGATTTCTGGAAGAAGAGTTGTATATGATGCAATCGGAAGGTTTTGTCGATCCAAAGGGAGCTAACAAAGTGTGCAAGCTCCAGCGATCCATTTATGGACTGGTGCAAGCCTCTCGGAGTTGGAATAAACGCTTTGATAGTGTGATCAAAGCATTTGGTTTTGTACATACTTTTGGAGAAGCCTGTATTTACAAGAAAGTGAGTGGGAGCTCTGTAGCATTTCTGATATTATATGTGGATGACATATTGCTGATTGGAAATGATATAGAATTTCTGGATAGCATAAAGGGATACTTGAATAAGAGTTTTTCAATGAAAGACCTCGGTGAAGCTGCTTATATATTGGGCATCAAGATCTATAGAGATAAATCAATACGCTTAATTGGACTTTCACAAAGCACATACCTTGACAAAGTTTTGAAGAAGTTCAAAATGGATCAAGCAAAGAAAGGTTTCTTGCCTGTGTGACAAGGTGTGAAGTTGAGTAAAACTCAATGCCCGACCACTGCAGAAGATAGAGAGAAAATGAAAGATGTTCCCTATGCTTCAGCCATAGGATCTATCATGTATGCAATGCTGTGTACCAGACCTGATGTGTGCCTTGCTATAAGTCTAGCAGGGAGGTACCAAATTAATCCAGGAGTGGATCACTGGACAGCGGTCAAGAACATCCTGAAATACCTAAAAAGGACTAAGGATATGTTTCTCGTTTATGGAGGTGACAAAGAGCTCATCGTAAATGGTTACGTTGATGCAAGCTTTGACACTGATCCGGACGATTCTAAATCGCAAACCGGATACGTGTTTACACTGAACGGTGGAGCTGTCAGTTGGTGCAGTTCTAAACAAAGCGTCGTGGCGGGATCTACGTGTGAAGCAGAGTACATAGCTGCTTCGGAAGCAGCAAATGAAGGAGTCTGGATGAAGGAGTTCATATCCGATCTAGGTGTCATACCTAGTGCATCGAGTCCAATGAAAATCTTTTGTGACAATACTGGTGCAATTGCCTTGGCGAAGGAATCTAGATTTCACAAGAGAACCAAGCACATCAAGAGATGCTTCAATTCCATCCGGGATTTAGTCCAGGTGGGAGACATAGAAATTTGCAAGATACATACGAATCTGAATGTTGCAGACCCGTTGACGAAGCCTCTTCCACGAGCAAAACATGATCAGCACCAAGGCTCCATGGGTGTTAGAATCATTACTGTGTAATCTAGATTATTGACTCTAGTGCAAGTGGGAGACTGAAGGAAATATGCCCTAGAGGCAATAATAAAGTTATTATTTATTTCCTTATATCATGATAAATGTTTATTATTCATGCTAGAATTGTATTAACCGGAAACGTAATACTTGTGTGAATACATAGACAAACAGAGTGTCACTAGTATGCCTCTACTTGACTAGCTCGTTGATCAAAGATGGTTATGTTTCCTAGCCATTGACATGGGTTTTCATTTGATTAACGGGATCACATCATTAGGAGAATGATGTGATTGACTTGACCCATTCCGTTAGCTTAGCACTCGATCGTTTAGTATGTTGCTATTGCTTTCTTCATGACTTATACATGTTCCTATGACTATGAGATTATGCAACTCCCGTTTACCGGAGGAACACTTTGTGTGCTACCAAACGTCACAACGTAACTGGATGATTATAAAGGTGCTCTACAGGTGTCTCCGAAGGTACTTGTTGGGTTGGTGTATTTCGAGATTAGGATTTGTCACTCTGATTGTCGGAGACGTATCTCTGGGCCCACTCGGTAATGCACATCACTTAAGCCTTGCAAGCATTGCAACTAATGAGTTAGTTGCGGGATGATGTATTACGGAACGAGTAAAGAGACTTGCCGGTAACGAGATTGAACTAGGTATTGAGATACCGACGATCGAATCTCGGGCAAGTAACATACCGATGACAAAGGGAACAACGTATGTTGTTATGCGGTCTGACCGATAAACATCTTCGTAGAATATGTGGGAGCCAATATGAGCATCGAGGTTCCGCTATTGGTTATTGACCGGAGACGTGTCTCGGTCATGTCTACATAGTTCTCGAACCCGTAGGGTCCGCACGCTTAACGTTTCGATGACAGTTATATTATGAGTTTATATTTTTTTGATGTACCGAAGGTTGTTCGGAGTCCCGGATGTGATCACGGACATGACGAGGAGTCTCGAAATGGTCGAGACATGAAGATTGATATATTGGAAGCCTATATTTGAATATCGGAAGTGTTCCGGGTGAAATCGGGATTTTACCGGAGTACCGGAGGGGTTACCGGAACCCCCCGGAGGTTAATGGGCCATAGTGGGCCTTAGTGGAGAAGAGGAGAGGCGGCCCGGGCAGGGCTGCGCGCCCCTCCCCCTAGTCCGAATAGGACAAGGAGAGGAGGGCGGCGCCCCCCCCCTTTCCTTCTTCTCTTCCACCTCTTTCCCCCTCTTCTCCTAATCCAACAAGGAAAAGGGAGGGAGTCCTACTCCCGGTGGGAGTAGGACTCCTCTTGGCGCGCCCCCTCCTGGCCGGCCGCACCTCCCCCCTTGCTCCTTTATATACGGGGGCAGGGGGCACCCTAGAGACACAACAATTGATCGTTTGATCTTTTAGCCGTGTGCGGTGCCCCCCTCCACCATAGTCCACCTCGATAATACTGTAGCAGTGCTTAGGGGAACCCCTGCGTCAGTAGAACATCATCATCGTCACCACGCCGTCGTGCTGACGAAACTCTCCCTCAACACTCGCTGGATCGGAGTTCGAGGGACGTCATCGGGCTGAACGTGTGCTGAATTCGGAGGTGTCGTGCGTTCGGTACTTGGTCGGTCGGATCGTGAAGACGTACGACTACATCAACCGCGTTGTGCTAACGCTTCCGCTTTCGGTCTACGAGGTATGTGGACAACACTCTCCCCTCTCGTTGCTATGCATCACCATGATCTTGCGTGTGCATAGGAATTTTTTTGAAATTACTACGTTCCCCAACAACAAGCACAACAGAGGAAAGGACAAGTACAAATTGGACGACGAGATCAAGACAGGAGTTCCGTTCAAGGTTGTTTGGTACTTGCCTTTAATTCCAAGGTTGAGGCTTTTGTTTGCAAACCCTAGAGAGGCAAAGAGGTTGCGGTGGCATCATGATGAGCGAATTTTGGATAGGTTTATGAGGCACCCAAAAGATGGGGCTCAGTGGGAATTAATCGACAAAAAGTTTGAAAATTTTGCCAAGGATCCTAGAAGTATAAGGCTCGGGGAGTGTACTGACGGGATGAATCCTTTTGGCGATATGAGCACCAATCACAGCACATGGCCGGTGCTTCTGTGCATATATAACCTAGCTCCTTGGTTGTGTATGAAGCAAAAATACATTATGATGTCAATGATTATCCAAGGCCCGAAGCACCCTGGAAATGACATCGACATTTACTTTCAGCTACTGGTAGAAGGACTGCTGACAGTGTGGATAGATGCGCCTGCTGTAAAATGTTAAGATGCTTACAGACAGGAGATTTTTGATCTACATGCGATGCTGGTGCACACCATTCAAGATATGTCGGCATTAGGCAACACATCAGGGTAGAAAACAAGGGGAGAAGTAGGGTGTGTCACATGCATGGATAGGACAGCTAGCAGAGGACTTCCCAACTCGCACAAAACAGTGTATTTGCGTCATCGTAGGTTCTTACAGAAAAATCACCCATACCGAAAGATGAAATCTGAATTTGATGGTACGGCAGAGGCAGCTGCGGCCCCAAGACCCTATGAAGGGGAGGTGGTCCACAACATGGCTAAAAAAATTAATGTTGTGCTTGGCAAGAACCACCCTTTGACGGTGAAACTAACACCCAAGGATCAAGTGTTTAAGAAGAAATCGGTGTTCTGGAAATTACCTTACTGGGAGATTCTACGTGTACATCACTGCATCGATGTCATGCACGTAGAGAAGAATGTATGTGAAAGCATCCTTGGTACTCTGCTCAAGATTAAAGGTAAAAGAAAGGATGGTGACAGTTCACGGCTCGATATGCTTGCTGGTCAATCACAACGCGAGAGTGAAGCAGAAGATGATGACAAATTCATCAAAGCTCGCGAGAGTTACAATTTCAGTACAAAAGAAGCAACATAGTTCTTCACCTATTTGTTGTCAGTTAAGACACCCTCTTCCTACTGCGGAAACATCAGAAGTCTGGTGGATGTGAGCTTAGGTAAAATGAAGTTGGGACACATGAAGTCACATGATTGCCACGTAATGTTGACACAAATCCTCCCGGTGGCCATCAGGAATCTGATGGACAAAGATATAAGAAACACACTCATTGACCTCTGTGATTTCTTCAACCAACTATGGCAGAAAGTTGTAGATCCTGAAGAGTTGGATCATATGCAAGATGATATTGCAAGAATATTGTCCAACCTAGAGATGTTTTTCCCACCGTCATTCTTTGATATCATGGTCCATCTCACTGTGCACCTTGTCGACGAGATAAAGTATTGTGGTCCTATGTTTCTTCGCAACATGTATCCCTTCGAGCGGTTCATGGGAATCCTGAAGCGCTTTTGTCGAAACCGAAACCATCTAGAGGCAAGCATCCTACAAGGTTATACCGCAGAGGAGGTGTCTGAGTTTTGCACTGAATACATGAAACAAAGACCTATAGGTTTGCCCCTCTCTCGCCACGAGGGAAGGCTGAAAGGCAAATCGGTCCTTGCTGGCACGCAAATGGCTGCACCCAGAGAATTGGCAGAGAAAGCCCATTTGACGGTACTACTTAACAGCCCAGTTCTCATTGCTTATGCCGAAGAACACTTGGCGGAGATACACCAAAGATTCTTACCAATGGTGCCTTCATCAGATGTGGAGATGAAGGAGCACACTAAGAACTACGCCGAATTGCTGAAGAATCGTTTGGCACAAGGATCCATCGATGACATTGCTACGTGGTTGGCACAAAAGCCATCACCTACGGTGCTGACGTACCAAGCATATGACATAAATGGATACACGTTCTACATTGAGGAACGTGATAAGAAGACCTCGTATCAGAACAGCTATGTTCGAATAGAATGCATGACTGTAAATGAAGCTGATAAAAGGGTATACTATGGAACCATCAAAGAGATTTGGGAGCTTGACTATGTGAAAGTTAAGGTGGCATTATTCAGGTGCGCATGGATCCCTCTTGGTCAAGTAAGGATTGATGAGTACAGGAAGACCTGTGTTAACAGGACAACAATTGCATATCACGCGAACCCATTCATTCTTGCCAGCGATGCTACCCAGATTTTCTTTGTGGAAGACCCCTTGCATAAGAACGGCCATTTAGCGATGCATGGGAAGAGAAGGGTACTGGGTGTCGACGATGTTGCCGATCAGGATGAGTACGATGAATTTGATGAGTTGCCAGCCAAGGGATCACGCACCAGTGCAACAGAGAAGAAGCGTAAAATCATCAAAAAGCCCAAGTTCATTCGGGGTCAACTTAATGATCCCAGTTCCCCCATGTACATGGGAATTAAGCTGTAAGACTAGTCTTTATGCCTACCCTGCAACTTAATTCATTCAATTTAGAACTGTCGCGTGTACTGAATTTGTGAGTTATGCCCGGTTTTCTCTTGATGTAAGAACCGTTAATATGTTGACCTTGATATGCTGTCAGCTCAGGCAATGAATATGAACTGTTTTTTGTTATTGTTGTTATTATTATTATTATTATTATTATTATTATTATTATTATATCATAGAGGTAGCACACTCAATCGATCTCACTACAGTATGTGTGAACAAAAATATGCAATCTGGTTTGCGAATAGCACACGGTTCGTTGATGAAAGTCGTGTGCCGACCAAACCCCGCCCACGATCTGAGTCGTGCTTTCTGATTGGCCAGAACCCAAACCCCATAGATCGTACGTCTGCACCGTTGGATGCTCCCAGATCGAACGGCGATCCTCATCCCTTTCGACAGCACATGCAGTTCTGGTTGTAAGTTTATTTTTATGCACAAAATGCACGTTAATCTCAAAAAATGTCTTAAATATAGCTAATGATACCTGAAATGCACCAGAAAATCAAACCTGTGGTATAATGGTGATTGCGTACCGTGGAAATTTTATGAGGCCAAACGATGAAGTCACCGGCCACAGGAGTTTGAATTGACACGTCTTCTTTTGGAAAACCATGATCCTTCATGTGCGATGCTACGGTTTGGAAGGAGCGGTCATGAAAACTTGTGCCAAACTTTACCAAAAAAAATTCACGAGGTCGTGAGAGCACGCCACAGGCACACATCGATTTTGATGATGTCCGAACTCCATCTGAATTTTCTGTAATGAAATACCAACCAGGCCTACGCCAGTGGCCACACCTCGCGGCCGAAATGTTTGAAACTTCTCCCCGCTTCTCGAACAAACGGATGAAAACTCACAAAGTAACGCACAAATGATCTGTACACCTTTGCTAGGCTGATAGTAAGGGGGTATCATAGCTAGTATCATGCATGCCAACTAGGCAAGTTTGATGAGCTGTCATAGAATTAATTAAATGAAGAAAGAGAGGGTTAAGTATCATATCATGAAACTGATAAATGTTATGCTACTATGTGTCATGCATGCCAATATAAATAAAGTACTACATATGATACTAGCTACTCTATGATACTATGCATTAGAGCAAGTAATTAAGTACACAATAGAGTGACATAAGACTAGCCACAATGGGTAGTAACATAGAATGTTACTAGTCTATGTTACTACCTCTATAGTGGGGAGTAACATATGTGTAGTAACATGCAACACTTCATTTATTAGGCTATAGGCTCATCTTGCCTTGAGATGTGTGATGTTACTCAGACTAGCCACAGTGGGTAGTAACATAGACTAGTAACATGCCCATGTGTTACTAGTGTATGTTACTACCTCTATAGTGGGGAGTAACATATATGTGTGGTAACATGCAACACTTCATTTATTAGGCTATAGACACATCTTGCTTTGATATGTACATGTGATGTTACTCATACTACTAGTAACTAGCTATGTTACTACTTTCCTCTCTTTCTTCATTTATTGCTTGCCACATCATCTACTTTATCTAGATATGTGTGATGTTACTACCTATGCTACTCCCATTGTGGGTAGTCTCATACTATAGTAAGACTATACCCACAGTGGGAGTAACATAGGTAGTAACATCACACATATCCAGTTTCCTCCATTTCTTCATTTATTGCTTGCCACATCATCTATTTTATCTAGATATGTGTGATGTTAATACCTATGGTACTCCCACTGTGGGTAGTCTGGCTATAAGGAATAGAATAATATATATGTGCTTATTAGTTCGAGGAAAGAGAAGAGAAGCGGGCTCTTGGTTAGTAGAGCCAGCTGCAACACGAGACCCAAGACACTTTGTGAGGATGTAAGGTGGGCGAACTATTGATAAACTAGTACGTATATAAAACTTATTATTGTACATACCCTCTAAGAGGTTGGCTGTATATGACATGGCAACTTCTTATAGCCGACCCTTGGATGTATTATTAACCACGCTCTTAGTGAGGTAGCTAGTATATCATAGACGACTAGCTAGTATCAGACTAGCCACAGTGTGAGTAACTTCAGCAATAACACCAACTCCAACTCAGCAAACTTGCTTATGTGGCAATAAGTTAATGAGGAGAGAGATAGTTTCAGTAACTTAGATAGTTACTGTAGCATCACATGTCCCAATGCAATATGAGTCTGTAACCTAAGAAATGAAGCTTTTCATGACACTACACTTATGTTACTACCCACTATGAAGGTAGTAACATATATAGTCGAGGGATATGTGTATGTTACTAGTGTACTACTCTCCATTGTGGCTAGTTTCATCTTCCCTCCTTTCCGGTTTAGGCTGGTTGTAATGGTATTATCATAAGCAGTATCATGCATGTCAACTAGACTTTCTGGATGATGTGGCACACAAGAGAGGATGTGGTATCATATCATGATACCATGTCATATTAAATGTTGTACTACTACTTTGTGTGATTAGTAAGGCAACCTAAGATGTTAAGTAATGATACTATGCATTACGGAAGTAGTATCCTAGCTACACTATCATATATATGCATGATACTACTAGTATATATGATACTCCCCATTACAACCAGCCTTATAGGGCTCAATTCAAAAATCTCACCAACCAAGGTAAATGGTGAGTGGTGGAATACCTTTTGTAGTTTGCAAAAACACCCAATTAATGCTTTTGTTTTCCTCAAAAATTTATGTTTTCCAATATATTAATTGCATGCATAGTATCATAAGTTAGTATCTTAGGTTCCTTATTAATTACCATGCATGACACAAAGTAGTACAACATTTAATATGATACGGTATCATGATATGATACCACACACCCTCTCTTTCATCATTTAACTGTGTGCCACATCATCCAAAAAGTCTAGTTGGCATGCATCATACCGCTTGATACTCCCATATTACGACCAGCCATATTAGGGTGGCCATAGTTGGGGTATCATAGCCGGTATCATGCACCCGGGAATAGAAAATATGATGATGTGGCAAAGAAGCAGTAACATAGGTAGATACCGTAACATATATAATAAATGCTATACTACTTTGTGTCATGCATGGCCATAAATACGGTCATCTATGATATATACTCCCTTCGTAAACTAATATAAGAGCGTTTAGGTCACTATTTAGTAATCTAAACGCTCTTATATTAGTTTACAGAGGGAGCTAGCAGTACTACTCTATGATACTATATATGCACTATGAAGGTACGTACGTAGTATCATACACTAGTATCATATGCATGATACTATATATATAGTATATGATACTCCCCACTATATAAGGCTGGCCATAGTGGTGGTATCATAGCCGACGATGTCATGCACTCGAAAATAGCAAGTATGCTGATGTGGCAAAGAATTAAATATATACTAGCACATATGCCCGTGCGTTGCAACGGGAGATTTTTTGCGAGAAACATCGGGAGAGATAATTGATGTGTACATCAAAACGGCCTCCGCAACGGTGGGGTGACAGAGCGAGGAGTTGCGGTGTTCTCACAGGTCATGTTTGGCCCGCAAGATCTTGATAGTGGTGGGGTTGGTCGGGATGGTGGCCACTACTCAACTCGTGCCTTTTTTTTCTCCGGGTCTGCCTCCGTGTCTAGGTTGTCGTTGCCTCCTCATTTTGTGGCTGCACGGTGAAGTTTGGGGTATAGTTGCTTCGACCACTCTCTCCTAAGATGGCGTAACTATATGGATCACTAATTCAATGAATCACAATTCATTGCCACAATCAGCGCATAACCAGGTAGTCCCTGTTTTACCATGTTTTATTCTCTTTAATTATTTTAGCGCTCACTTGCCTATATTTAATAATCGGGGTCAAAATCCTCTTTTATTGGCATGTTCCTACAATTTCTTGTGATTATAGCCAACCAATATATTCTCTTTTATCATCAAATGGCGCGTGGGCTGCACAATAGTTCGTGTCTGGGTCAGGCCACTGGCAGTTATCAAAACGACATGTCTTCTAAGGCACGAATAAAAATCCAAAACGACCGCTAAGTTGAAGGATTAGACTCACGACCTCAAAAACTTGACCATGTGCCGCTAGCCATTCGAACCTACAGCTCCTGCTAAAAAATGGACATCGCGTATGTTTAAGAACATAATGTAGCGTAAAATTCTAAACATTTTTTGACTTTTTTGATCTTTTTTGAACATTTCAAAAAAACAATGTAATAATTATGAAATTCTGAATATTCCTCTAAATGTGAAGAAGTTTTGAAATCCTGATTCTTTTTCAAAATATCTAATCAATTTTTAAAATAATCATTAACTTTTGGAAAAAGACAAACAAAACTTGAAATGATTTTTTTGAAATTCACAAACTTTTTTTGAAAACATGAACCTTTTTTTAAGAAAATGCTTTTTTTTATTTGTGAACAATTTTTAAAAATGGAAACAGGTTTTGAACATTGAGAACAAATTTTTTAAACGTAATTTTCAAACACAAACAATACTTTAAATTTGTGAACATTTGAGTAAACATGATTATGTTTCCAATTTGTATCATTTTCTAAAATACTATTTATTTTGAAAATATCAAACAATTTTGGAAAACATAAACTTTTTTTTCAAAAATACGAACATTTTTTAATAAAATTATGGAACAAGAAAAAAAACAAAATTTCACCCATATTTCAAAATGGGAACAAAAATCAGAAATTCTGCGGATTTTACGAACATTTAAACAAAAAATGGAATTCGGAAAAATTTGAAAAGTAGAATTTATGGAAAATAACTTGGAAAGGAAAAAAATAGAAACGTAAAGAGAATAAGCAAAAACGGGCCGGCCCAATCTTTGGCGCCCTAGGCGTTACTCTGACTATTTGCCGCACAATGTGGTAAATAGTGTTTCTCATATGCATGGGCAGGAAACAAATGGGCTGGCTTTGCTGGGCTGCAGAGTGCGCGGCCCACGTATAAAATTCTGGACAAAACTGATTTTCTTTTCTAGCAGATGGACGAATAAAATTTTAGTACCACCTTGGGTAGAACAAAAATATATTTGGTGGTGAACGGATGAAAAAATTGGAGAAACACACCTTGCTTTATTAATAGGTATAGATAAAGAGGGTTAGAGTAACATATAGTAGGTTGTGTTAAATGCGATGCTAATTTGTGTCATGCATGGCAATAAATATGATATATATATATAATACTATACTCTATGTATTATACTATGCGCTATAATTAATTAAAGGTAGTATCATACACTAGTATCATATGTACTGTATATTCATGATACTAGTATATGACACTCTCCACTATACTCATGATTTCTTACCGTGAAAAAAAAATTAGAGGCCAAACGATGAACTCATGTTTTCATTCGAACAAAAATATGATGTTAGGTAATGTAAGTGTTTTCAAAGAGCACACGGTTCACTCGCAAAACTCGTGTGTCCACTAAGCCGTTGCCGATGCACCCCCCACCCCTCTGCCATGCGCGCGATCTGAGTCGTGCGTTCTGATTGGCATAAACCCAAACCCCACGGATCGTCCGTCTACACCGTTGGATTCTCCTTGATCGAACGGCGATCCTCATCCCTTTCGACAACACATGTACATGTTTTCAGATAGCCACTCCCAAAAAAATGTTTTCAAATAGCACATGGTTCACACATGAAAGCCGTGTGCCTACCAAACCGTGTCCGATGCCCCCCCTCGCTGCGCACCCAAACCCCACGGATCATACGTCTGCATCGTTGGATGCTCGCAGATCGAATGACAATCCTCATCCCTTTCGACAGGAAATGCGGTCCAGCTAGGAATTTATTTATATGCCAACATGCACGGTAAATGCCAAAAAATGTCTTACATATAGCACACGAGACCTGAAATGCGCGAGCAAATCAAACTCGTGGTAAAATTATGATTGGTTTACGTGCGAAAAATTTAGAGGCGAAACGATGAACTCACGTCTTCATTTCAAAATTAGTACGTCTTCATTTCAAACGAAATTATTCTGTTTGTGCACACGAGCGCTTAGAGGCAACCGTTTGCATAGGCCTTTCCGCGCGCGCGGCGACCAGGTATATTTTTCACACTTTTCACCTAGGCCGCCAACACACCCCCCCCCCCACCGTCCGCCC